>NW_026652286.1:35033593-35058619 GCF_009828535.3 Hylobates moloch | reverse complement strand
CCCCCCCCCACCACCACATCCCCCCACCACCTCCACATCCCCCCTACCATCACCATCCCTGGATCATGGAAGCTGTATTCTAGGCAGGCACATCCAAGATGACTAGGGTACTCTTTCTCCACCCAGCCCTCAGTCATAGGATAGAAATTACCTCAGGCATGGCAAGCTGCAAACACTGGCAGTCCAATAGCCCTCTGCCCACATTCCATGTGCTCTTAGGAGAGTTTCCATGCCAGGAAGGTCAAGCCAAGTAGACAAGGGGTTACCATCCACCCACCCCAACCCTATTCATAGAGCAAGGGTGTCACATCGAGAAGTAGGTCTCCACCCCCAACTCCAGTGCATAGCACAGGGTCTCTGCCCAGGGGAGAGGCAGGCCATGAGATGAAGAGCTCTGCGGCTCTGCCTGAGGGGACCAGCTGTTTGGAACACAGAGTGGAGAACTCCAGGCCTAAGAATGCTGTGGATCATGGACAACACGGGGAAACCCCAGCTCTAAAAAAAAAAAAAAAAAAAAAAAAAATTACAAAAATTAGCCTGTGTGGTGCTGCATGCCTGTAATCCCAGCTACTCAGGAGGCTGAGGTGGGAAGATCACCTGAGTCTGGGGAGGTCGAGGCTGCAGTGAGCAGTGATCATGCTACTGCACACTGCAGTGCAGCCAGGGCAACAGAGCAAGGCCCTGTGTAAAAAAGAAAAACAAAAAACAACAACGCTGTGGAACACCATAAAGATCAGGCAGAGAATAATTAAGAGGAGGCTGGTAGCTCCGTTATACGAGCAAAATAGCAGAACAGAAGTTTAACAGAACCAGGAAAAGACAGCCAAAAAGAGGCCTGGTAGGATCAGTCAACTCTAGGGGTCAAAAGGGTTGTGTGCAAGCACAAGGCTGCCCCCACACAGGAGCAATTGGAGCAGACGTGGGGATGGACTTGAAAGCATTCCCCAAGCCTCACAGACTCATCAACACAAGGTGAAGCTTTAGTGGAACAAGGAGCTTAAACAGAACATCTGACAAAACACTAAGTGAACAATAAGCTACTCTGCCCCAAGAGGCAACTCCTATGAAGCCAAGCTTAAAAATAAAATCACGCTCAGCCCTGGCAGCCTAGAAGACTGTGTGCATACACAAGGCCGCTTCCTCAGGAGCAATGAGAGGAAACTTCCAAGTTACTAGTCCCCGGCTGAATCTGGAACAAAAATGTAAACTTCCTGCCCTGTGATAGCTGACTGCACACCACACATACATCCAACAGTAAAAGGTAAAAATTTCACTGGTGACTTCCAGTTTCCAGTCTAGCATGTAAGAAGCTTGGAAGTCACCATTTCATTGTAACAATTAAAAAGCTAAGCACACAGAAAAACCAACTCTTCTTAGATCAGAGAAAGAAGTGAGGTTAAGGTGCAAACCTCTGCCCCTAAAATTGGAAAGACCGACCGGTGAGTACAGAGAATCACAACTTACCACAGCAGAAACCACATGCAGAAACTTCCTCGGAACCAATGCTGGGGTACAGAAATCTGAACTGTAGCTGATAAATTGCTGGAGATAAAAATTCCTTGGGGTCCCAGTCATCAGGGACCCTACACTTCTGCGAGTTTTAACTGCTAGAATCCACAGGGTCTCATAGTGATTTTGGGGAAAAATCTCCTTATGCTTCTAGCAGAAGAGAGGAGAAAAGGGAACCATTTTGAAGTACACCAGTGCATTTTATTCTTCTTAACAAGGTCTGCCCTCAGGAGAAAGTAGTTAACTGGAGCCTAACCAGCTGGAGTTTTATCAGCACCTAACAGGGAGGAAGGGAAATACCCAAATCTATTACAGCTGGTTCTAGCCTTCCACGTGAAGGAAGAAAAATACCTAACTCTAGCCCCTTCCAGATTTCCATGTGAGAGAAGGGAAATGCTTAACTCCAGCCCACTCTTGTTATTCTGCTCCACCTGGGCTGGGAGGTGCTGAGAAGCACATGTGAAGTTCACAGTCCAGAGGCACAGGCTCACTAAAAGACTGAAAACTACCTATGGGCCTGTAGAGCACTTCTCCACCCCACAATACCTTACCACCACATTACTGAAGGCCTGTTTAGGGCGGTTCCTTTAACCCAGAACATCATCTCCAGTCATCATGAAGAAATTATGAGGCATACTCTAAAACAAAGGACACAGTTCAAAGAAACAAAGCAAGCATCAGAGCCAGATTCAAATATGGCAAGAACATTGGAATTATCAGACCAGGAATTTAAAACAAATATCATTAATATGCTAAAGGCTCTAATGGATAAATTTGGGAGAACACAGTAACAGATGGTCAATATAAGTAGAGAGATGGAAATTCAAAGAAAAAATGCTAGAGATCAAAAACAACAGAAGAGAAATAGGAGACTGCTTTGGTGGGGTTATTAGTAGACTGGACACAGCTGAGGAAAGAGTCACTGCGCTTAAGGATACCTCGGTAGAAACCTCCAAAGTCGAAAATCAAATAGGAAAAAAAGACTAGAAAAAAACAGAACAGAATGTCTAAAAACTGTGAGACAATTACAAAAGGTGTAAATATACATAATGAGAATACTAGAAGGAGAAGAAAAAAGGAACAAAAAATTATTTTTAAAAGAATAATTATTTTAAATATTTGAAAAAATAATGACTAAGAATTTCTGCAAATTAATGTCAGACACCAAACCACAGATACAGGAAACTCAGAGAACATCAAGCATCATAAATGCCAAAAACCTACACCTAGGTATATCATATTTAAACTACAGAAAATCAAAGATAAAGAAAAAGACCCTGAAAGAAGTAGAGAAAATGGCCGAGCGTGGTGGCTCATTCCTGTAATCCCAGCACTTTGGGAGGCCAAGGCTGGTGGATCGCTTGAGGCCAGGAGTTCAAGACCAGCCTGGCCAACATGGAGAAACCTCATCTCTACAAAAAATACAAAAATAATTAGCTAGGCATGGTGGCATGCACCTGTAATCCCAGCTACTTGGGAGGCTGAGGCAGGAGAATCGCTTGAACCTGGGAGACAGAGGTTTCAATGAGCCGAGATCGTGCCACTGCACTTTAGCCTGGGCAACAGAGAAACTCTGTTTCCAAAAAAAAAAAAAAAAAAAGTAGAGAAAATGAACACCTTATCTACATAGAAGCAAAGATAAGAATTACATCCAACTTCTCCTCAGAAAGCATGCAAGCAAAAAGAGAACAGAGTGAAATACTTCAAGTGTTGAAAGTAAAAAACCACCAACCTAGAATGCTGTACCCTGAAAAATTATCTTTCAAAAATGAAGGAGAAATAAAGGCTTGCAGACCAAAAAAAAAAAAAAAATTGAAGGAATTCGTTACCAGTACACCTGAGTTTCAAAAAATGTTACAAGAATTTATTTAGGGAGAAGGGAAGTGATATAGGTAAGAAACTTGAATCTATATAAACAAAGAACAGAAGAGAAGGCATACGTGAAGATAAATAAAAACTATTATTTTTCTAATTCTTTTTTTTTTTTTTTTTTGAGACGGAGTCTTCCTCTGTCGCCCAGGCTGGAGTGCAGTGGCGCAATTTCGGCTCACTGCAAGCTCCGCCTCCCGGGTTCACGCCATTCTCCTGCCTCAGCCTCCCAAGTAGCTGGGACTACAGGCGCCCGCCACCACGCCCGGCTAATTTTTTGTATTTTTAGTAGAGAGGGGGTTTCACCATTGTCTCGATCTCCTGACCTCGTGATCCGCCTGCCTCGGCCTCCCAAAGTGCTGGGATTACAAGCGTGAGCCACCGTGCCCGGCCTATTTTTCTAATTCTTAATTGATCTAATAGATAAGTTTATTTAAAATAATAATAAGAAACTCTAAAAAAGGAGAGAAAATGAAATTATAGATAACGCTCTCTTAAAACAACAAAAGGAAGAAAAAAAGACAAAAATAGGAACATAGAACAAGGGCAACAGTGGAAAACAGTTTTTAAAATGATAGATATTGGCCGGGCGCAGTGGCTCACGCCTTTAATCCTAGCACTTTGGGAGGCCAAGACAGGTAGATCACCTGAGGTCAGGAGTTCAAGACCAGCCTGACCAACATGGTGAAATCCTGTCTCTACTAAAAATACAAAAATTAGTTGGGCAGGGGGCAGGCACCTGTAATCCCAGCTACTCTGAAGGCTGAGGCAGGAGAATCGCTTGAACCTGGGAGGTGGAGTTTGCAGTAAGTCGAGATTGTGCCATTGCACTCTAGCCTGGGCAACAAAGTGAAACTCCATCTCAAAAAAAAAAAAAAATTCAATCAGAAATCAATGAAATTGAAATTGGAAATCAATAGAGAAAATTGATAAAATCAAAAGCTGTTTCTTTGAAAAGATCAACAAAACCAATAAGTCTCAAGCCATGCAAGCTAATTTAAAAAAAAAAGAGAAAATACAAATTGCTAATATCAGAAACAGAAGAGGGAACATCACTATAAACATTAAAAGAATAATTTTTAAAATACTATAAACAACTCAATGCTAATAAATTTGATAACGTAGATGAAATAGACCAATTCCTTGAAATACAATCTTCCAAACTCACACAAGAGTAAATTGACAATCTCAATAGGCCTATATCTATTAAAGAAATTGAATCAATAGCTTTCCAAAACAGAAAGGACCAGGCCCAGATGGGTTCACTGGTTAATTCTACCAAACATTTAAGGAAGAAATGCTTCCAACTCTCTGCAATCTCATTCAGAAGATAGAAGCAGAGGGAATATTCCCTAGCTCATTCTATGAAGCCAGCATTACTCAATTCCAAAAACAGACAAAGACATTACTAAAATTAAAAAACTCGTAGATCAATGCTTCTCATGACTACAGAAGCAAAAATTTTCAACAAAATATTAGCAAATTAAATAAAAAAATTATAAAAAGAATTATACCTCAAGACCTAGTGGGATTTGTTAAGGGTATTTAAAACGTATTCAGTATTCAAAAATCAATTAATATAATCCATCATATCATTAGGTTAAAGAAGAAAAATCATATGATTATATCAAGAGATGCAGAAAAGCCATTTGACCAAATCCAACACCCATTCATAATAAATACTCTCAGTTAATTAGGAATAGAGGGTGCTACAGTTTGGATGTTTGTCCCCTTCAAATCTTATGTTCAAATTTGATCCCCAGTGTGGTGGTGTTGACAGGTAGAGCCTAACAGGAGGTGGATGGGTCATGGGGGTGGGCCCATAATGAATAGATTAATGCCCTCCTTTGGTGGGGGAAGGAGTGGAGTCAGTGAGTGAGTTCTTGCACTATTAGTTGCCATAAGAGCTGATTCTTAAAAAACAAACAAACAAACAAAAAACTAGCATTTTCCCTTTCTCTTGCTTCCTCTCTCACCATATGATCACTGAACACATTGGCTTGCCTTCACCTTCTGCCATGAGTTGAAGCAGCCCGAATCCCTCACCAGAAGCAGATGCTGATGCTATGCTTATTTTACAGCATGAAGAACTGTGATGCAAATCAACCTCTTTTCTTTATAAGTTACCCAGCCTCCGGTATTCCTTTATAGCAACACTAAATGGACTAAGAAGGGAACTTCCCACCTTACTAAAGAATATTTACAAAAAATTACGGCAGTTAACAGCATACTTAATGGTAAGTAACTTAAAATTTTCTGAATAAGATCAGAAACATGATATGTCTCCTCTCATCATTAATTTTGAATATTGCACTGGAAGTTTCAGCCAATACAATAAGATTTAAAAATAAACAAATAAATAAAAGGGTTACAAATAGGGAAGAAAGAAAGAAAACAGGGGACATGATTATCTATTTAGAAAATCCAAAAAAATTCATTTAATAACTGGAAATAATAAGTGAACATAGCAATGTTATAGCATACAAGATTAATATACAAAAGCCAATCACTTTTTATATATACCAGCAATAAACAAGTGGGATTTGAAAGTAAAAATACAATGCCACTTACCTTAGAACCAAAAGCAATGAAGTACTTAGGCATAAATCCAACGAAATATGTATTTAGGATGGTGCAAAGGTAATTGTGGGTTTTGCAATTATTTTAATGGCAAAAACTGCAATTTCTTTTTTTTTCTTTTCTTTTTTTTTTCTTTTGAGATGAAGTCTCGATCTGTCACCCAGGCTGGAGTGCAATGGCATGATCTTGGCTCATTGCAACCTGTGCCTCCTGGGTTCAAGTGATTCTCCTGTCTCAGCCTCCCAAGTAGCTAGGATTACAGGCGTGTGCCACCAGGCCCAGCTAATTTTTTTGTATTTTTGTAGAGATGGGGTTTCTCCATGTTGGCCAGGCTGGTCTCAAACTCCTGACCTCAAGTGATCCACCTGCCTCAGCCTCCCAAAGTGCTGGGATTATAGGCGTGAGCCACCGCACCCGGCCAAAAAAACTGCAATTTCTTTCATATACATGTTGTGTATGATATGAGAAAAGTTATGAAACTCTGATGAAAGAAGGACTAAATAAATGGAGAGCGATTCCATGTTCATGAATAGGAAGATTCAGTTATATTAATAGAGCATATTAGGAATGGAAAAGGAATCAAATAATAGCAAGATACTATTTTTTAATTCAAATTCAGAAAATACCTTTATAGAATTTCTAAAAATACAAAACAGTCCCTGAAATTAAAAACACAAAATACAGTGGGCTGCCTAAAGATCATATTAGATACTACCAAGCTAGAAGACAAGGCTAAGATGGTAAAAGAAATGAAGTCTTAAAAAGAAAAATTGGGCCTGGTGCAGTGGCTCAGACCTGTAATTCCAGCACTTTGGGAGGCCTGGGTAGGTGGACTGTTTGAGCTCAGGTATTTGAGACCAGCCTGGGCAACATGACAAAACCCCATCTCTACATAACACACACACACACACACACACACACATACACAAACACACACACACACACACACACACACAAAGTAGCTGGGTATGGTGGCTCATGCCTGTAGTCCCAGCTACTTGGGGGGCTGAGGTGCAAGGATCAATTGAGCCTTGGAGGTCAAGGCTGCAGTGCACCATGATCACACCACTGCACTCCAGCCTGGGAGACAGACTAGCCCCGCAACTTTCAAACCTGATTGAAATATGTTAAAACAGATTTAAAGACTTCTTTGAACCCCAAATTGGATAAATATATTAAAAAACTATATCTAGGTTTATTATAGTCAACCTGCTGAGAATCAAATGCAAAGAGTAAAATAAATATAGGAAAAAGCACATTGCCTTCAAAAGAAATAAGACCTGGACGCCTTTTGGCCGGGCGCAGTGGCTCACGCCTGTAATCTCAACACTTTGGGAGGCCGAAGTGGGTGGATCATGAGGTCAGGAGATCGAGACCATCCTGGCTCACACAGTGAAACCCCGTCTCTACTAAAAATACAAAAAATTAGCTGAGCGTGGTGGCAGGCGCCTGTAGTCCCAGCTACTTGGGAGGCTGAGGCAGGAGAATGGCGTGAACCCGGGAGGTGGAGCTTGCAGTGAGCCGAGATGGTGCCATTGCACTCCAGCCTGGACGACAGAGCAAGACTCCATCTCAAAAAAAAAAAAAAAAAAACCAGCCTAGCCAACATAGTGAAACCTCATATCTAGTAAAAATACAAAAAAAAAAAAAAAAAAAAAAGACTCGGTTGCCTTTTTAGCAAAGTTATAAAAGACAGAAGACTTTTTGTATTTTTAGTAGAGACAGGGTTTCACCGTGTTTGCCAGGATGCGATCTCCTGACCTCGTGATCCGCCCGCTTCGGCCTCCCAAAGTGCTGGGATTACAGGCGTGAGCCACTGCATCCGGCCTAGAATTTTATCTTTTAAAATTAAAGTAAATGCGGTGGCTCAAGCCTGTAATCCCAGCACTTTGGGAGGCCGAAGCGGGCAGATCATGAGGTCAGGAGATCGAGACCACCCCGTCTCTACTAAAAATACAAAAAATTAGCCGGGCGTGGTGGCGGGCGCCTGTAGTCCCAGCTACTCGGGAGACTGAGGCAGGAGAATGGCGTGAACCCTCTCAAAAAAAAAAAAAAGAAAAGAAAAAAAGTTAAAGTAAAAACTTTTCAGACAAAGCTGAGAAAATGTGTCACCAAAAGCCTTGTACTGTAAGAAATACTGAAGGGAATTCTTCATACTAAATGAGAATGACCCCAGTCAGAAGCATTTAACTATAAATATGTAGATAAAATAAATAAATTTTTACTGTTTAAAAACACTAGTAACAGGCTGGGCGCGGTGGCTCAAGCCTGTAATCCTAGCACTTTGGGAGGCCGAGGTGGGCGGATCACGAGGTCAGGAGTTCGAGACCATCCTGGCCAACATAGTGAAACCCTGTCTCTACTAAAAATACAAAAAAATTAGCAGGGCGTGGTGGTGGGCACCTGTAGTCCCAGCTACTCGGGAGGCTGAGGCAGGAGCATGGCGTGAACCCGGGAGGCGGAGCTTGCAGTGAGCCAAGATGGTGCCACTGCACTCCAGCCTGGGGGACAGAGCCAGACTCTGTCCCCCCCCCAAAAAAAACACTAGTAACAATGCCAGGTAGGGATGAAAACATAGGTAGTAATAAAATGTGACAATAACATAAAGTGTGTGAAGGATATAAATGGAACCAAACTTGTAAAAAAATTTTTTTTTTTTGAGATGGAGTCTCTCTGTCACCCATGTTGGAGTGCAGTGGCACAATCTTGGCTCACTGCAACCTCCGCCTCCCACGTTCAAGCAATTCTCCTGGCTCAGCCTCCTGAGTAGCTGGGATTACAGGTGCCCACCATCACGCCTGGCTGATTTTTGTATTTCTAGTAGAGACAGGGTTTCACCATTTTGGCCAGGCTGGTCTCAAATTCCTGACCTCAGGCGATCTGCCTGACTCGGCCTCCCAAAGTGCTGGGATTACAGGTGCGAGCCACTATGCCCGGCCAACTTGTAAATTTTTGGCATAGTTCAGAAAGTGGCAAAAGTATTCATTTAAGGTAGGCTTTCATAAATCAAAGAATATGTTGTCATTTATTTGGTAACCACTAAATGATTAATAAAAGTATACATTACTCGAAGACCAAAACAGAAGAAAAAGGTCATAAGAAAAATATTTTGTTAATCCAAAAGAGAGTAAGGGAGGAGCAAGGAAGAAACAAAGGAATAGAATGAACAAATAGAAAATGAACAGAAGGACAGTAGGCCCAAATCAATTGTATCATTAAGTATAAACATTAAATATAAACGGGTGAATCACTGCAATTAAAAGATAAATACTCTGAGGTGGGAAGATCACTGGAGGTCAGGAATTCAAGACCAGCCTGGGCAGCACAGCAAGACCCTGTCTCTTAAAACATGGAAAAAAAAATTAGCTGGGTGTGGTGGCACGTGCCTGTAGTCCCAGCTATTTAGGAAGCTGAGGCGGGAGGATAGTCAGAGCCAAGGAAGTCAAGGCTTCAGTGAACCATGATCCGGCCATTGCACTCTAGCCTGGATGACAGAGCCAGATCCTGTCTCAATAAATATATATTTATACTTTTTTAAAAGTCAACTATACGCTGTTTATATGGACCTGGTACAGTGGCTCATGCCTGTAATCCCAGCACTTTGGGAGGCTGAGGGGGGCGGATCACCTGAGGTCAGGAGTTTGTGACCGGCTGGCCAAAATGGTGAAACCCTATCTCCACTAAAAATACAAAAAAAATTAGCTGGGCATGGTGGTGGGCACCTGTAATCCAACTGCTCAGGAGGCTGAGGTGGGAGAATCGCTTGAACCCAGGAGGTGGAGGTTGCAGTGAGCCAAGATCATACCACTGCACTCCAGCCTGGGCAACAGAGTAAGACTCAGTCTCAAAAAAAAAAAAGAAAGAAAAGAAAGAAAAAAAAGCTGTTTATATACCCAGGGGGAAAAAATCCTTTTAAGTATAAAGTTAAGATACATTGAGAGAAAAAGAAAGAAGAAACATTGTATTTTGGTGTATGTTCCCTATACACTTGAAAATAACGTGCATTATGCAGTGGTTGGCTGTACTGTTATATAAATGTCTATAAAGTCAAGTTGATTAATTGTACTTTTCAAATCTTTTATATCCTTAGTGAATTTTTATCTGCTTGTTCTATCATTTCCTATAAGAGCTGATACCAAAGTTTTCAACTATAATTGCAGATTTGCACAGTTCTCTTTTTAGTTCTATTAATTTTTGCTTTTATATTTTGATACTGTCATTAAGTGCATAAATGTGCATATATACATAAGTATATATATATGTTCATACATATATAAAAAACTAAATAAGACACTAATGAAAGAAATATTACTAAAGTTAAAGAGATTTCATGTAATAAAAAGAAATTGGAAAATTTAACAACTTTTAAACATGGAAATTTTAACAAGTACTTTGAATAGCAAAAATATAGACTATATTTATTGAACATAGTAGATTTCAACTATAAATAAAATTTTAAAAGATTCCTAGAATCCTTAGATATTTTGAGATTGGACACTTATTTTTGAATAGCCCATGGATCATAGGATTAATCACAATGAATATCAGAAAATATTTTAAACTGAACAAACAGCAAAAAATTTACTACATATAAAAATGTGTAAGAAGCAGTTACAGCAGTGCCTAGAGAGAAATGTAAAATGTTAAATATATGTATGAGAAAAAGGAGAATGATTGAAAATAAATTATGAAAGTCTCCAATTTAGGCTACAAAACCAACAGGAAACAACACAAATAAAGTAGGATAGATAAGATCTGAAAACAATGAAAGAGAAAGCGAATATACGATACAGAAACTTAACAAACAAAGCCTAGAGTGGTTCTTTGAAGATATTATTAAAATCAATAAATACATAGAAAAATTGATGAAAATAAGGGAGAGAGCACAAATTATGAATTTCAAGAATTCTACAGATAAAAAGATAAAAGGGTATTAAATAATTTAGGGGAATTATTTTGACAATTGGGATAAAATAAAATAAATTATTGCACAAATAAAAGTTAACAATATTGAAATAAAAAATACAAATTCTCAATAGTTCCATATCTATAAAATAAGTTACATTTGTAATTTATAAACTTTCTCCAGAGAAACCCTCAAACTTAAATGCTCTCACTCTTGAGCTCTTCTAAATATATAATTGAAAAACTATTAATTTTACAGAAGCTCTTTGAGATCATAAAAATTTGACAGCATTTCCCAATTCATTTTTTGAGCTAGCCTAATCTTGATACCAAAACTCAAAGAGGACATTCTAAGAAAGGAAAATTATAGATTACCATCTCTCATGAACCTAAACACAGTAATTCTATATTTAAAAATCCAGGGTTATGTAAAAAGAGTAATATATAATGACCAATGGGCTTTTTCCACTAATGCAAGTATATTCATTATCTATTATTGCATAATAAATTACTTCTTTTTTTTTTTTTTTTGAGACGGAGGCTCACTCTGTCGCCCAGGCTAGAGTGCTGTGGCGTGATCTCGGCTCACTGCAACCTCTGCCTCCTGGGTTCAAGCGATTCTCTTGCCTCAGCCTCCGTAGTAGCTGGGACTACAGGTGCACATCACCACACCCAGCTAACTTTTGTAGTTTTAGTAGAGACAGGGTTTCACCATATTGGCCAGGATGGTCTCGATCTCTTGACGTCGTGATCTGCCTGCCTCACTCTCCCAAAGTGCTGGGATTACAGGCGTGAGCCACCATGCCCGGCACTTCAATTTTTCATGGTTTAAACAAAAAATATTTATTATCTCATAGTTTCTGTGGGTCAGAAGTTTGATAGTTGCTCAGAAAGGTAGATTTGGCTCTCAGGGTCTCTCGTGAGGTTGCAGTTAAGATGTCAGCTGAAGCTGCAGTCATCTGAATGTCTGAGGAGAACCAGATAGTTTTGCTCCCAAGATGGCTTACTTACATGGCTGTTGGCAGAAGGCTTCAGTTGCTTGACATGTGGGAAAGGATGTATATTTTATGATTTTATTTACATAGAATTTCTAGAAACGACAAAATTATACAAACAGAACAAACAGAAAACATTTCAGAGATTGCCTGGGGATTGGAAAAATAAGAGCAATGAACTGCATAGGGGAATAATAAGGAAAGTTTTGGGGTGATAGCTTGTGATAGTCATTGCACAACGGGATAAATTTACAAAAACTCGTCAAACTGTACACTTGAAGTTGGTGAATTTAAGATATGTAAAACATGCCTCAATAAATTTGTTAAAACATCAATCAGTATAATTCACCACATGAACAAAATAAATGAAAGTCTTACAAGTGTCTTACGAGATGCAGAAAAAGTATTTGATAACATTTAGCTCTCTTAAACAATAAAGTCTTACATAGATTAGAAGTAGAACTTTCTTAATCTGCTTAAAAGGTTGTTACCAAAAAAAAAAAAAAAGCTAAAATTTAAAAAGGCTAACAACAAATGTTGTGGAGGATATAAAACATTTGGTACTCATATATTGCTTGTGGTAATAGAAAACAGCACTATCATTATAATAAACTTTTGAAGTTTCTTATAAAGTTAAACAGACTTAATCTATGACCCAACAGTTCCTATCCTAGGGATTAACCCAAGAGAAATTAAAATGTAAGTTCACAAAAGGACTTGTATGGAAATATTTATAACAGCTTTATTTATAATAGCCCCAAACTAGAAACAGCTTAAATGTTCATCAAATAGGAGAGTGAATAAAAATTTATGTCATGCTAAAAATATTTTGCTCAGCAAAGAAGCCAAACACAAACGAATTCATGCTTTATGATTCCATGTATGTGAAATTTTAAAACAGCAAAACAAAAACATTAACAGAAATCAGCATAATGTTTGCATGTGTGCTGTGAGTAGTAACTGGAAGGAAGCAAGATAAAATTTGGGAGAATGTAGAAATGTTTTGTATGTTGATTGAGTTACTGGTTACAAAGTCAATATTCAATATGCTAAAATTCATAAGATCTGTTCATTTTTACGTATGTAAATTTTACCTAGATTTAAAACTCTTCAAAAATTTTATTTAAACATTTGCTATGTTCTCAATTCCATATTCAAAAGTAGGTTACGTTGCTTGTTCTTCGTTAATTATACTTTACAACCTGCCTCTGAGTTCACAGTCCTAAGTCTTAATAACTTACGTGAGACTAAAGCAGTGGTCCACAACCTTTTTGGCACCAGGGACCTGTTTTGTGGAAAACATTTTTTCCACAGACCGAGGTAGGGGGATGGTTTTGGGATGATTCAAGCACATTACATTTATTGTGCACTTTATTTCTATTATTTTACAATGTAATATATAATAAAATAATTATAAACACCATAATGTAGAATCAGTGGGAGCCCTGAGCTTGTTTTCCTGCAACTAGATGGTCCCATCTGGGGGTGATGGGAGAAAGTGACAGATCATCAGGCATTGGATTCTCAGAAGAAGCACGCAACCTAGATCCTTCACATGCACAGTTCACAATAGGGTTCGTGCTCCTATGAGAATCTAATGCCGCCACTGATCTGACAGGAGGTGGAGCTCATGCAGTCACGCAAGTGATGGGGAACGACTGTAAATACAGGCGAAGCTTCACTCGCTGGCTCACTGCTCACCTCCTGCTGTGCAGCTTGTTCCTAAAAGGCCACATACCTGTTTGTGGCCTGGGGGTTGGAGACCCCAGGCTAAAGGATGTTTTTTAAAAAATTAGTTCTGAATTTTGCACATGTAAAACAAAATAAAAGCCTACAATATTCTATAGCTGAAATCCTACACAAAGGCAAAGTATTGAATATTCTCACTGATTTCATGTAAGATAGGATATTCACTGTCACTGGTTTTATTCAGTTTTGTGCTGGAGATCTTAGCTCATATAATATGGCAAGAAAAATAAATAAAAATAAAGAATAGAAAAGATTAAAGAACTAAAACTGTCCTTATTTGCAGGAATATGATTAAGTACATAAGAAATATAAATGACTACTGAAATACTTAAGTAAATTTAGCAAGTTTGTTGGATACAAAGTCAATACATAAACAATTTTATTTCTACATACTAATAATGCTTATAAAATAAAATTAAGGAAATAATTTCATTTACAAACCAAAAGTATTAAATACATGAGAATAAATCTAATGAAAAATGTTTAAGATCTTTAAATTAAAAACTACCAAATATTTCTAAGAGAAATTTAGGAAGACATAAATAAAGAGTCAATATTCAAAAGTCAATGTGATTCACCATATTAATAGGCCAAAGAAGAAAAGCTATATGACCATATCAATTGATGCAAAAAAAAATGCGCTTGACAAAATTTATTTTCTGTTTGTGATAAAAACACCCAGCAAACTAGAAAAAGGGGCTCCTTACTTACCTTGACGAAGAGCATCTGCAAAAAAACCATAAAGCTAATATCACACTTAATGATTAAAGACTGAATGTGTTCCCTCTAAATTCCAGAACAAAACAAGGATATTAGCTCTCATCACTTTGGTTTGACATAGCACTGGAAGGCCTAGCCAGCATGATAAAATAAGAAAATGAAATAAAAGGCATATAAATTGAGAAGAAAAAGATAACTGTCCCTATTTACAAATGACATAACTATCTACATTAAACAATCTCAAGGAATCTTTTTTACTTTTTATTTTGAGACAGGGTCTCCATTTGTTACCCAGGCTGGAGTGCAGTGGTGCAAACATGGCTCACTGTAGCCTTGATCTCCTGAGCTCAAGCAAGCCTTCTACCTTAGCCCCCTAAGTAGCTAGGACTACAGGCGCACACCATTACACCTGGCTAATTTTTGTACTTACCATTTTTTTGTAGAGATGGGGTTTTGCCCTGTTGCCCAGGCTAAGAAATCTTTAAAAAACAAACAGACTGGGCACAGTGGCTCACCCCTGTAATTTCAGCACTTTGGGAGGCTAAGGCAGGTGGATCACCTGAGGTTGGGAGTTCAAGACCAGCCTGACCAACATGGAGAAACCCCATCTCTACTAAAAATACAAAATTAGCGAGGCATGGTGGCACATGCCTGTAATCCCAGCTACTTGGGAGGGAGGCTGAGGCAGGAGAATTGCTTGAATCTGGGAGGTGGAGGTTGTAGTGAGCTGAGATCACACCATTGCACTCCAGCCTGGGCACCTGGGCAACAAGAGCGAAACTCCATCTCAAAAAACAAAAACAAAAACAAAAACCACCAACAACAACAACAAAACTAGTGTCCTAAAATTAATCAATGATTTCAGCAAATCCTCAGGATAGAAAATCAATACACGAAAGTCATTTTTATTTCTATACACTAGAAATGAACAAGTAGAAACTGAAGTGAAAAACATAATGTTAACTATAATCACTCACAAGGAAAATTTAATAAGCTGGAATTCATTAACGTTAAATATATTCAATTAAGAGAGTGAAAATGTAAGCCACGGGCAGGGAAAAGATATTTTTGGTGTACCTATCCATCAACAGAATCCTAAACAGAATATAAAATGTTTTGGCAAAGCACTAAAGAAAAGTTAGATGACCTTCACAGAAATGGGCTAAAGATGTAAACAAACACATCACAAAAAGGATCACCAATAACTGAATGAAAATTTGCACAGTATTATAGAAATCTGGCAAATGCAAAGTAAAACCATAATCAGATAGGACTGCACCTATACTGCTCTCTGAGAGGACTGACAATATCAAGTGTTGATGCTAATGTGGAGCAACTGGAATGCTCATTGGAATGCTCACATATTATTATAGAGGAAGTTTCAATATGTATATTTACTATAAAAACTGAAAGTATCTATAAACTCTGAAAAAATTTATATTTTATGATCTTGAATCCCTGAGCATATAACAAACAGAAATGATTGCTTATACTTATCAAAAACCTGGCCAAGAATATTCAAAACAGGTTTATTCACTGTATTCCCAAATTGGAAGGCACACTAATGTACATCAACAGTGAAATAGATCAGATATATATACATATATGACCATTATGTATTAATAGATCATATATATAATAAAAGTATAAAAAATAGCTAGAACTATACACTCGAAATTCACGATTGTGGTGGCTTCTGAGGAAGTAGAAGGGAGAATAAAATTGTAATGAGAGGTCAAAGAGAGTTCTGAATTGGTCAGTAACCTTTTGTTTCCTTCATTTAGAAGATAAACAAAAAAACAGTATCTCTACCCTTAGATCTAGGAAACAGTCATCTCTCCTCAGTCCTGAACTTTAAACTTTTTTACATAATCACAAATTCTCAAAAATATTTTATTTTAAAAATAATAAAATAATAAACTCTCAAGTGTATTTTAAAAATGTGCACAACTCTTCATTTGCCATTACATTGTTATATGATAATAATATTTTATGGGACAGAGAGAATCATAATTTGTAAGTGATAGCGGTAATTAATATGATGAACTTGAAATATTTTATAATACATTTTGTGATAATGATTATTTCTCATATAAACAGAAAGATATCTTAAGCTCTGAAAATGTAAGCAACTGTCTAGAAGTAACTATGACAAAATGTTAGCAATTTTCAGTTCTGAGTAGTGCAAATACAACTGTTTTATTAATCTAGTTGTATTTTAAGACAGTTTAACATTTTAAAAAATATTGAGTGGTTAGTTTTATGACATGATACAATGGGTGCTAATAATTTTCTTCCTTATGCTCTTACTTTTCTTTTTTTGAGACGGAGTCTCGCTCTGTTGCCCAGGCTGGAGTGCAGTGGCGCAATCTTGGCTCACCAAAAGCTCCGCCTCCCGGGTTCACACCATTCTCCTGCCTCAGCCTCTCCGAGTAGCTGGGACTGCAGGCACCCGCCACCACGCCCGGCTAATTTTTTGTATTTTTAGTAGAGATGGGGTTTCTCCATGGTCTTGATCACCTGACCTTGTGATCTGCCCGCCTCGGCCTCCTAAAGTGCTGGGATTACAAGCATGAGCCACCAGGCCCGGCCTGCTCTTACTTTTCTAAATTTTAATATAATTAACACATTTCATCATTCTAAAATTAGAAAGAACTGTTTGGAATAAAGATGATTTTAAGAACCTGATCCTTGCAGGGTCCTAATTAAGCCTTTTAATACTTAAAGAAAAAACTGACCAAACAGGCCTTGTTAGTCATTCACAGACATCCACCAGTAGCAACTAGGCTATGGAGGAAAGTGTGATGCTGGGGGTGCTGGGTTGGGGGTTTGGAATATAGAAGTTAAAGGGAGAAGGTTAGAATGGATCTGATTAAATTAACGCAAAATAACAGCATGATCTAATCGGAGTGGATACTGGAAGGGGTGAATTGGCTGTTGGGAGACCAGCAATAAAGGACTGTAGGCTCCACGGACTCATCCCCTGCCTTGTATGATGTTGTCATCTAGTATTTTAATTCTAGGCCAGGATTCCTCCACAAACTGGACATTATTTCTTAAATTTTATACCATGTTTGTTTAGAGTTTGTGATGTATTTATAAATATATTTGTTCATCATGCCTTCAAAAAGTCATTCAATCTATCATCCAGTTCACTAATTCTATCTTCAGTGGTATAACCTGACTTTCTTCAAATGGGTTTTGTATTTTCAATAATTAAATTTTTATTTTTAAGAATTTCTATGTGAACTTTTCTCAGTTCTGCCTGGTTATTCCATGCTCATACTTTAAGCTTGTGTTATATTTATTTAATTATATTGTATTAGTCAGTTCAGACTGCCGTAACAAACACCATAGACTGGCTTAAAACAACTTACGTTTATTCTGTCACAGCCCGAAGGCTGGAATTCTAAGATCAGGGTGCCAGCATTGCTGGGTTTGTGATGAGGCCTCTCTTCCTGGCTTGCAGGAGAAACTTTCTCACTCTGTCTTCATTTGGCAGAGGGACAGAGTGAGTTCTCTAGTGTCTCTTCTTAGAAGGACACTAATCCTTTCAGACCAGGGCTCTAGCCTTATAACCTCATTTAACCTCAATTACTTGCTCACTCCAAAAACAGTCAAGTTAAGGACGGGGGCTTTAACATATGAGTTTTGGGGAGATGCAATTCAGTCTATAGCACATATTAAATTTAATTACTTCAGTGTCCATGTCTTATATTCCAGTTATCTGTAGCTGTAAAGTTCCTATTTCTGTGTTCTGTTTTTACTGCTGGTTCCTGTGGATGATGCCTTGCTTCTTAGTAGGTTTTGTGATTTTGTTTTACAGTGAGTTACTCATTTTTGTTGGAACTTTATCTGTGGGAGTTCTTGGAGACCTGGATTGAGTATGCATTATTCCAGAGAGGATTTATACTTATGTCTCTCAGTCAACTAGCAGCCTAACAAGCAACCACTTTAAATAGTATCATCAGCTTGCATTTTTCTTTTTTTTGTAGAATCATTGTAAAATCATTTGATGATCAGTTTGTGGTTACAAATTTTCAGATGATTATCTTCCCTGACACCCAACACCAAGGTCAAGACATGTATATAAGTTTTTTTGTTGTCTCCTCTTTGTTGAGACAGGGTCCCACTTTGTCACCCAGGCTGGAGTGCAGTGGCACGATCTCGGCTCACTGCAACCTCTGCCTCCCAGGTTCAAGCGATCATCCTGCCTCAGCCTCTGAGTAGCTGGGACTACAGGCGCGCACCACCACACCCAGCTAATGTTGTCTCCTTTTTTTTTTGCAGAGTTTGTTTTTCTCATTCACCTTGCCCTTAGACTGGGGTCCCAGCTTTACATAATGGTCTCAGGTTTGATTTTTCGCTTTTAGTGGCCTTTGGCTTTGCTTTCTATTCTCCGTGCATCACATGGCTATGAAGGCAAAGGCCCCAGTTCTCTAGTATTTGGCAGGGTTTTCTAGGAGCTGCTCATCTCTCAGGGTTCTGCTTTAACATCATTTATGGCTCTGTAGATTCCTTATAGTTTTTCTAGTTCAGAGAAATAATTAAAATGATGTGTGTTTTTTAAAAATTTTAAAGTTGCATTTTTATGGCTCAGTTGGGAAAGCATGGTAAATTATTACACTAATAGTCCCCAGTGAATTGTTTCCCTATGTCAGTGCTTCTTTGTAATGTGACTTGGATGTTACAGCTCTTATCATCCAGAGGTGTCGACAGTTTCTCCACCCCTTGAATCAGGGCTGACCTTTGACTTGTCTTGACCAGTAGAATGTGGTATAAGAGACACTGTATGACTTAAGAAGGCTTTCTGCTTCGTTTTTGCTTTTCTTGAAAACTTCCAACATCATATGAACAAGTCCTGGATGAAAGACCACAGTCTAGAGGAGCGAGGCTGAGCCATCCCAGCCATCCCAGCTGAGATCTCAGACATGGGAGTGATGACATCTAAAAATGGCCATTCTCCCTGCAATCTATTAACTGAATGTAGCTCCATGAATAAACTCAAGTGAGAGAAGCAGAACCTCCCAGCCAACTCACAGAATTATGAGAAATAATAAATCATTATTGTTTTAAGCCACTAAGTTTTGGGGTGGTTGGTCACGCATCAATGGAAACTGATACCAAGGGTCATTTGCTATATGTATCCCCCCATATTGCTGGAAAAGGATGTCCCCAGTGTGGATATCAGAACTGAAGAGGGGTAATGATGGCATCCTTGTACGGGAAGCAGGGCAGGGTGTGGTGAAGAGAAATTGCTTATGATAAAGACATTTATAAAATACACATTAAGAATAATGAGGCTGGGCACAGTGGCTCATGCCTGTAGTCCTAGCATTTTGAGAGGCTAAGCCGGGCAGATCACTGAGCTCAGGAGTTCAAGACCAGCCTGGGCATCATGGTGAAACCTCATCTGTACAAAAAAAGTACAAAAATTAGCCGGTTGTGGTAGCATATGCCTGTAGTCCTAGCTACTTAGGAGGCTGAGATGGGAGGATGGCTTGAGCCCAGGAGGGCTGTGAGCTGAGATCATGCCACTGCATTCCAGCCTGGGCAGCAGAGCTAGACTCTGTCTCAAAACAAAACAAAACAAAAAAAGAATAATGGAAGTTTTAATCATAAAGGATGCTGGATTTTGTCGAATGCTTTTTCTGCATCTATTGAGATGATCATATGATTTTGCTTTTACTTCTGTTTATGTGGTATATCACATTATTGACTTGCGTATGTTAAAACCATCCCTTCATCCCTGGTATGAAACCCACTTGATCATGGTGGATTATCTTTTTGATATGTTGTTGGATTTGGTTAGCTAGTATTTTGTTAAGGATTTTAGCATCTATGTTCATCAAGGATATTGGTCTGTAATTTTCTTTTTGGTTATGTTCTTTCCTGGTTTTGTTACTAGGGTGATGCTGGCTTCATAAAATGAATTAGGGAGAGTTCCTTCTTTTTCTGTCTTGTGGAAGAGTGTCAAAATGATTGGTACCAATTCTTCTTTGAATGTCTAGTAGAATTCTGCTGTGAATCCACCTGGTCCTGGATTTTTTTTGTTGGTAATTTTTAAATTGCCATTTCAATCTCTCTGCTTGTTATTGGTCCATTCAGGGTATCTAATTCTTCCTGATTTAAGCTAGGAGGGTTGTATTTTTCCAGGAATTTATCCATTTCTTCTAGGTTTTCTAGTTTATGTTAATAAAGGTGTTCATAGTAACCTTGAATGATCTTTTGTATTTCAGTGGTGTCAGTTGTAACATCTCCTGTTTTGTTTCTTAATGAGATTATTTGGATTTTCTCTCTTTTCTTGGTTAATCTTGCTAATGGCAAAATCATGGAATCAACCCAAATACCCATCAATCAACAAGTGGATAAAGAAACTGTGGTATATTTATATGATGGAATACTACTCAGCCATAAAAAGGAATTGATTAATGGCATTTGCAGCAACCTGGATGAGATTGGAGACTATTATTCTAAGTGAAGTAACTCAGGAATGGAAAACCAAACATCATGTGTTCTCACTGATATGTGGGAGCTAAGTTTTGAGGACACAAAGGCATGAGAATAATACAATGGACTTTGGAGAACTGGGGTGAAGGTTGCTGGGATAAAAGACTACAAATAGGGTGCAGTGTATACTGCTCAGGTGATGGGTGCGCCAAAGTCTCACAAATCACCACTAAAGAACTTACTCATGTAACCAAATACCACCTGCACCCCAATAACTTATGAGAAAAAAAAAGAATAAGGGGAGCCAGTTTGTTCACTGTTGGAGAAAGGAATTAGACACAACTAGAATGAATCCAAGGTTTGGCCGAATTGGAGGTACCAACATAAATTTATGGCTGTTGATACATACGGATGTATAGAGAAAAAAGTGGCCAAATATGGCATGATTTGATTATAAAAATAAATAATGATACTAATGGATTATAACCCATTGAATAAAATATGAGTCCAAACATTTATACAGATAGAAAACAATGAATAGTTCAGACAAGGTGGCTCGTGCCTTTAATTCCAGCACTTTGGAAGGCTGAGGCAGGAGGATCCCTTGAGTACAGGAGTTCAAGACCAGCCAGGGCAACATAGTGAAACCCTGCCTCTACAAAAAATTTAAAAATTACCTGGGCATGGCGTTGCATACCTGTGGTCCTAGCTACTTGGGAGGCTGAGGCAGGATGATTGCTTGAGCCCAGGAGTTCAAGGTTACAGGGAGCCGTGATCATACCATTTCACTCCAGCCTGGGTGACAGAGTGAGGCCCTGTCTCAAAAAAAGTGAATATAGTGAAAATTTGATAAGACACAGAACAGTTACACAGTGTCAACGTATTTCCCCACAAATTGCTTATTAATTATGTACATAGAAATAGAATAACTTTCCGACTCCACAGCATGACACATATTCCTTTAATCAAGTAATCAAATTTAACATCACCAATACCGTGACAAGGTGAAATCATGCAGGATGTGATAGAAAACGATCAGAAGAACACAGCATCATTATAGCAACATGCCTGGCAAAGATGAGGTACTTGAATGCAGTCAGTGGGAAGCAGACAAGCCTGTATTTGTTAGCAATTGCCAAGTAAAATGACCTCAAAACTTCATGGATTAAACCAACATTTATTCTCTTTCACAGTTTCTATGGGTCAGGAATTTGGGAGTACATGAACTGGAGGGTGGCGGTGGCAACCTCTCTTGAGGTTGCTGGATCCACTTCCAAGGTAGCTGTCACATGGCTTGCAAGTCAATGCTGACAGAGGATGGGAGGCTCTGGTTTATCTCCAGGTGGGCTTCTCCACAGAGCTGTTTGAGTGTCATGATATAATGCCTGGCTTCTGCCAGAATTCTGCTTTGGATTTTGCTTAAAACTGCTTAAAACAGGCCAGGAACGGTGACTCACATTTGTAATTCCAGCACTTTGGAAGGCTGAAGTGGGTGGATTGCCTGAGCTCAGGAGTTCAAGACCAGCCTGGGCAAAATGGTGAAACCCCATCTCTACTAAAATACAAAAAAAATTAGCTGGGCATGGTGGCATGCGCCTATAGTCCCAGCTACTGGAGAGGCTGACGTGGGAGAATCACTTGAGCCTGGGAGGTGGAGTTTGCAGTGAGCCAAGATAGCGCCACCGCACTCTTGCCTGGGTGACAGAGCGAGACTCTGTCTCAAAAAAACCCAAACCAAACCAAACCAACCAACCAACCAACCAATCAGACAAACAAAAAACTTGCTTAAAACATAGATTCTTAGGGGTTTTATAGTGCAGTTATTTAATGCAGATCATTTCTTAGCTGACCTTCTCTATAAAAGTCACCATGCTTTATATTTATTTCTTTATTTATTTTATTTTATTTTTTTTTTTTGAGACGGAGTCTCGCTCTGTTGCCCAGGCTGGAGTGCAGTGGCGCAATCTCGGCTCACTGCAAGCTCCGCCTTGCGGGTTCACGCCATTCTCCTGTCTCAGCCTCGCGAGTAGCTGGGACGACAGGCGCCCGCCACCACGTCTGGCTAATTTTTTGTGTTTTTAGTAGAGACGGGGTTTCACCGTGTTAGCCAGGATGGCTCGATCTCCTGACCTCGTGATCCACCTGCCTCGGTGTCCCAAAGTGCTGGGATTACAGGCGTGAGCCACCGCGCCCGGCCTTCTTTATTTATTTTAGACAAGGTCTCCTCCATCACCCAGACTGGAGTGCAGCCACGTGATCACGGCTCACTGCAGCCTCAACTTCCTGGGCTCAGGTGATTCTCCCACCTCAGCCTCCCAAGTAGCTGGGACCACAGGCACATGCCACCATGCCCAGATAATTTTTTTTGTATTTTCAGTAGAGATGGGTTTTCACCTTGTTGCCACTCCTGACCTCAAGTGATCCACCTGTCTCAGCCTCCCAAAATGTTGGGATTACAGGCATGTGCCAGCACACTTGGATCATGATGCTTTAAACTTGAGAAACACAGAAAAGGACCAAAAAAAAAAAAATTAAAAATCACCTATTATCTAATTACCTGTCAATATGTTGGCACATAGCTTTCTGGTCCTTTTTCTGTGCATATATATCTATATACTGTATATTGACATATATTTAAAAATATATATAAACAGACATATTAGTCATATTTTTATTTTAAATGCCCATAAACAAACCAGCAATATTTTTCTACAATATAAAAATAAATTACTTACCTGCTTTTACACATCAAGTAAACAATGAGGCTGAGATTCAGCCCAGTCTTGCTGAGCTCCAAAGCCTTTACTCTTGCTCCCTGACCTTCTCTTCCTCCTAAATCAGGAGAAAAAAAAGCACAGGTTTTTTCCCCTCACCCATCAAAATGTATGAATAATAGCAATGACGCTTGCCAGCTGTGCAGCTCTTTGCACTTCCGAGCACCCATTCACACTGGTCATCTCAGGATCTTCCAAAGAAGTGTACTATTTTTTTTTCAATCCTGAGATAGAGTCTTGCTCTGTTGCCCAGGCTGGAGTGCAATGGTGCAATCTCAGCTTATTGCAACCTCTGCCTCCTGGGTTCAAGGAATTCTCCTGCCTCAACCTCCTGAGTAGCTGGGATTACAGTTGTGCGCCCCCACATCTGGTTAATTTTTGTATTTTTAGTAGAGATGGTGTTTCACCATGTTGGTCAGGCTGGTCTTGAACTCCTGACCTCAGGTGAACCGCCCTCCTTCAGCCTCCCAAAGGGCTGGGATTACAGGCGTGAATCACCGCACCCAGCCAGAGGTGCACTGTTTTTTATGCACCACCTTCATCCATAGGGTACTTACATAGCTAATGGTGGTGACAGTCTCTATTTTATAGCATTTCTTTAAGGGGTTTATTTAAAATAGTGCTACATAGTTTACCACTGGCCCCTTTGGAAGTGACGTTGGGATATGTCAGTGATGTTGAGATATGGAAGTGATGTTGGGATATGTCAAACTCCATGTCAGATGTTGGGATATTCAATCATTCAATATTTGAATATCCACTCAGCACAAAATTCTGCATCTCAAGTCTCTTGGGAGTGCAGAGATGTGAATGCTAATTTCTTTCAGGAAGCACTCTGAAATTCACCTAGGGAGAGAATATAAATATACAACACACAGTAGCAGCAGGCAGTCTGTACTCAGTGGTGGTAGCCAGGGGAAGCAGAGAGCATGACGGTTTTTATCATCAGAAAGACTTCATTGAGAAGTAGGGACTTGAGCTCATCCTCCAATGATGGATGGAATGTACATGCAGCAAGGATTTCTGGCAAAAGAAATACTTTTAATAAAGATGCCAGGACAGAATGCTTTAGATTTGTGTGGCAGAAAGTGAAGAGATGAGGTAGCTAGAAGGTGACAAAGAAAAACATGGATAAGAAGTTTGACCAGGTTGGGCATGATGGCTCACATCTGTAATCTCAGTGCTTTGGGAGGGTGACACAGGAGAATTACTTGAGACCAGGAGTTTAAGACCAGCCTGGACAACATAGCGAGACCCAGTCTCTATAAAAAAAAAAAAATCCAGGTGTGGAGGTGCATGCCTGTAGTCCTAGCTACTCAGGCTGAGGTAGGAGCATTGCTTGAGCCCAGGAGATTGAAGCTGTAGTGAGCAACGATCATGTGAATGCACACCATTCTGGGCAACAGAGAAAGATCCTGTATCCAAAAAAAAAAGAAGAAGAAAGGAGAAGAAATAAGGAGAAGGAGAAAGAGATG